>NW_024080622.1:4751664-4791823 GCF_014754425.2 Oryx dammah
AAAAAAATAAAAAAATAAAAAAGGTATTGTTACTATTGCCTAGATCTCCTAGTGATATCAATTCTACTGTTTCTCTAATTTGTTAATCAGTGCTTTTATATTATTGGTTTATTGCTTTCACTTTCTTAGGACATATTAGTTCAGCATCCTATACTGAATGCTAAATTATTTTTATCTTCTTTCCTTCTTTCCTTTCCTCAACCTTATTTTCAAACATTCTATAATTTCAGATTTTAAAAATTTTCTTCTTGATTTGAAAATTGGTAAATTAAAGTTATTGTTTTATTTTTTACTTTTGTTAGGTATATCTGTTTTCACTAAATTATATTCAGAGATTATACTTTTCTATTTTCAAGAATTTATTGAGATTTCCTTTGTGAGTTCACAGGAACTTATTAAAATGGTAGAGCCTTTACAGTCTATAAATTTTTGTAGCAACTATTAATTATTTTAAATATTATAATTAGAAAATTGCATCCTTCTTGAATCTCAATCTATCGTGATAAAATTTCTCAATCTATCATGATAAGAACTAAAGAAGTATTAAAATTAATGATTATAATTATATTTTTGATTTATTTTCTAAAGTTTTGAAAAACATGTTTAGCACCTATGTAATTCATGTCATCTAAAAATGGTGAAAAAAATTGTACAATTTTACCACCCTCTTTCTTTTTATCTTTCAGTTATGGTGACTAGTCTGGGACATTTTCCTTGGTATATTATAACTAAATTATTAATAATGATCAATTATTTCATTATACGGCTTTGGTGTTGAGTTAAAATCAAAAAACGTTTGTAAACATGATTTAAAATTTTAAACAGCAGTAATTTTTTTTTAAATTTTTTTAAAATTTTACTTTACAATACTGTATTGGTTTTGTCATACATTGACATGAATCCACCACGGGTGTACATGAGTTCCCAATCCTGAAACCCCTCCCACCTCCCTCCCCATATCATCTCTCTGGGTCATCCCAGTGCACCAGCCCCAAGCATCCTGTATCCTGTATCAAACCTAGACTGGCAATTGGTTTCTTACTGATAGTATACATGTTTCAATGCCATTCTCCCAAATCATCCTACCCTCTACCTCTCCCACAGAGTCCAAGAGTCTGTTCTATACATCTGTGTCTCTTTTGCTGTCTTGCATACAGGGTTATCATTGCCATCTTTCTAAATTCTATATATATGTGTTAGTATGCTGTATTGGTGTTTTTCTTTCTGGCTTACTTCACTCTGTATAATCGGCTCCAGTTTCATCCACCTCATTAGAACTGATTCAAATGTATTCTTTTTCATGGCTGAGTAATACTCCATTGTGTATATGTACCACAGCTTTCTTATCCATTCGTCTGCTGATGGACATCTAGGTTGCTTCCATGTCCTGGCTATTATAAACAGTGCTGTGATGAACATTGGGGTACATGTATCTCTTTCAATTCTGGTTTCCTCAGTGTGTATGCCCAGCAGTGGGATTGTTGGGTCATAAGGCAGTTCTATTTCCATGAATCTCCACACTGTTCTCCAAAGTGGCTGTACTAGTTTGCATTCCCACCAACAGTGTAAGAGGGTTCCCTTTTCTCCACACTCTCTCCAGCATTTATTGCTTGTAGACTTTTGGATCACAGCCATTCTGACTGGCGTGAAATGGTACCTCATTGTGGTCTTGATTTGCATTTCTCTGATAATGAGTGATGTTGAGCATCTTTTCATGTGTTTGTTAGCCATCTGTATGTCTTCTCTGGAGAAATGTCTATTTAGTTCTTTGGCCCATTTCTTGATTGGGTCGTTTATTTTTCTGGAATTGAGCTGCAGGAGTTGCTTGTATATTTTTGAGATTAGTTGTTTGTCAGTTGCTTCATTTGCTATTATTTTCTCCCATTCTGAAGGCTGTCTTTTCACCTTGCTTATGGTTTCCTTTGTTGTGCAGAAGCTTTTAATTTTAATTAGATCCCATTTTTTAATTTTTGCTTTTATTTCCAGCATTCTGGGAGGTGGATCATAGAGAATCCTGCTGTGATTTATGTCGGAGAGTGTTTTGCCTATGTTCTCCTCTAGGAGTTTTATAGTTTCTGGTCTTACATTTAGATCTTTAATCCATTTTGAGCTTATTTTTGTGGATGGTGTTAGAAAGTGTTCTAGTTTCATTCTTTTACAAGTGGTTGACCAGTTTGCCCAGCACCACTTGTTAAAGAGATTGTCTTTAATCCATTGTATATTCATGCCTCCTTTGTCGAATGTAAGGTGTCCATCAGTGTGTGGATTTATCTCTGGGCTTTCTATTTTGTTCCATTGATCTATATTTCTGTCTTTGTGCCAGTACCATACTGTTTTGATGACTGTGGCTTTGTAGTAGAGCCTGAAGTCAGGCAGGTTGATTCCTTCTTCTTTCTTTTCAAATAGCTTTGGCTATTCAAGGTTTTTTTGTATTTCCATACAAATCTTGAAATTATTTGTTCCAGTTCTGTGAAAAATTACCGCTGGTAGCTTGATAGGGATTGCATTGAATCTGTAGATCGCTTTGGGTAGTATACTCATTTTCACTATATTGATTCTTCTGATCCGTGGACATGGTATATTTCTCCATCTATTAGTGTCCTCTTTGATTTCTTTCACCAATGTTTTATAGTTTTCTATATATAGGTCTTTAGTTTCTTCAGGTAGATATATTCCTAAGATTTTATTCTTTTCGTTGCAATGGTGAATGAAATTGTTTCCTTAATTTCTTTTTCTACTTTCTCATTATTAGTGTATAGGAATGCAAGCGATTTCTGTGTGTTGATTTTATATCCTGCAACTTTATTATATTCATTGATTAGCTCTAGTAATTTTCTGGTGGAGTCTTTAGAGTTTTCTATGTCGAGGATCATGTCATCTGCAAACAGTGAGAGTTTTACTTCTTCTTTTCCAATTTGGATTCCTTTTATTTCATTTTCTGCTCTGATTGCTGTGGCCAAAACTTCCAGAACTATGTTGAATAATAGTGGTGAAAGTGGGCACCCTTGTCTTGTTCCTGACTTAAGGGGAAATGCTTTCAATTTTTCACCATTGAGGATAATGTTTGCTGAGGGTTTGTCATATATAGCTTTTATTATGTTGAGGTATGTTCCTCCTATTCCTGCTTTCTGGAGAGTTTTTATCATAAATGGATGTTGAATTTTGAGTAATTATGTTTTTCAAAATTAATACTTACTGCCAGGATTTTCTTCCCACAGTTTCAATCTTTCGCTTGATAGATTATCTAGTCAAGTAGATTTTTCACGAAGAGTACATAGGACATATAGTTGACAAGCTTTTGTATATTTTGATTACTTTTCTGTTGCCTTGAAATGTTAATAACAATTTAGTTGGTTTTTCCCTCTCTTTCTGAAATCGATTTCTTCCTGCAAATTCTGGAGATACTGGAGATACTGTTTTCTTGTTCTTTTGCATATGAAATTTATAAAATTAAATTAATTTCCCTTATTTGATTAACTGTTTCTTCTCTTTGTATATTTATATGACTCCCACTTTAACACTGAAATTCAGTTCCACTATGTATATCTTCAGTTCAGTTCAGAGGTTCAGTAATGTCTGGCTCTTTGCAAAACCATGGACTGCAGCAAGCCAGACTTCCCTGCAGCAACTCCCAGGGCTTGCTCACACTCACATCCATCGAGTTAGTGGTGCCATCCAACCATCTCATCCTCTGTCATACCCTTCTCCTCCTACCTTCAATCTTTCCCAGCATCAGGGTCTTTTCCAATGAGTCAGCTTTTTGCATAAGGTGGCCAAAGTATTGGAGCTTCAGCTTCACCATCAGTCCTTCCAATGAATATTCAGGATTGATTTCATTTAGAATTGACTGGTTTTATCTCCTTTAAGTCCAATGGACTTAGCTGCTCCATGGTATGTGGGGCCTTTCTGGATCAGGGATCAAACCCATTCCTCTTGCATTGGCAGGCAGATTCTTTAGCACCAGAGAAGCCCTTATAGTTGATTTCTAATCTCATTAACATTTTGGTTGGAAAGGGTGTTTGATATGAATTCAATTTTCTTAGTCTTGTTTTCTGGTCTAGCATGTGATCTACCCTAGAGAATGTTCCATGTGCACTTACAAAGAATGTGTATCCTCGCTGCTTTCAGATAAAATGCTTTATAAATAAGTCCATTTGGTCTAATGTTATTATTAAATTCCTGTGTTTCTTATTGACTTTTTCTGTATGATATGTCCTTTGATGTAAGAGAAAGTGAAGTTGCTTAGTTGTGTCCAACTCTTTGTGATCTTAGGGACTGTAGCCCACCAAGCTCCTCTGTCTATGGGGTTTTCCAGGCAAGAATACTCGAGTGGGTTGCCATTTTCTTCTCCAGGGGATTTTCCTGACCCAGGGATTGAAATCAGGTCTCTCACATTGCAGGCATACTCTTTACCCTCTGAGACTGTAAGTGGAGTGTTAAATTTCCCCACTATTATTGTGCTACTGTTGATTTCTTCTTTTATGACTGTTAACATTTGCCTTATATGTTGGGGCATATATATTTACAATTGTTATATCTTTACCTTGGATTGATCTCTTGATCATATAATTCAGTTTGGAAGAGTAAAGCTTATTATGTGGGTAACTTGGAAATATCATATGAGAAAGACAAATTAGTAGGAGCAGAGACTTAACTATATAGGAAAATGTGAATGTTACAACAATGTGAGTGGTTAAATGTGGGTAGACTATATTTCAAAGGAGTAGTAAATAATGAGGCTGGAGTACAAAGAAGGGTTCATATCATGCTTGCTGCTACTGCTGCTGTTGCTAAGTCGCTTCAGTTGTGTCCGACTCTGTGCGACCCCACAGACGGCAGCCCACCAGGCTCCCCCATCCGTGGGATTCTCCAGGCAAGAACACTGGAGTGGGTTGCCATTTCCTTCTCCAATGCATGAAAGTGAAAAGTGAAAGTGAAGTTGCTCAGTCGTGCCCGCTCAGTGACCCCATGGACTGCAGCCTATCAGGCTTCTCTGTCCATGGGATTTTCCAGGCAAGAGTATTGGAGTAGGTTAGTCCTCATTTATTTTCTCTTAATAATTTCTTACTGTATGCCCTCTTACTGTATTCCAGGTATATGTATAAAAACACACAATGTCTTATTTATGCTATGGGGATATTTTGCCCCTAGTTATTAGTTTTTAAAAGTTTGTACTTCTAAAGGAGAGCTCATGTACAGATTCATAAAATTTTATTTCAGTTTCAAATACTTAAGCCATTCAGAGATAGTTATATTACATTTCCAAGAAAAAAAATCCAGAATGTTTGAGATGTATAGTTATTTTTTGAAAGAAGAATACAACTGTATATCCTGAATACATTCTGATCAGCTAAAGTGATTTTATTAAAACTAAACAGTTACAATAATTATTTTGTCCAGGTAACATTTGTTTTTTTGGTGTTCTTTCCAATTATCTGTCTTACTTTTTAGATTATCAAAATCACTTGCATCTGTTAAGATTTTAAACCATGATTCTTTATATAACTGACATGTAAAAGTATTATAATTTCATTTGCTGTTTTATTTGCCTTTGCCTCTTCTTATTGTCTAACTGTTCATTTTTTGTTTGCAAGTCTAGAGTCTCCTTCCTACTACTAAGATGTAGTTTGCATTTTTACATCCCTAAGATGAAGAAACTACTAAAAATATTTTTTTATTTTCCAAAATATTCCAAGATGACTTGAGTTCAGTTTCTCAATGCTTTTGTATTACTACGTTTCAACTCCAGGAGGCTTCTGAATTAAAAGGCAGCTTTATAAACATGGGAAGATGGTTTTGCTGATCTTTTTTATTCTTGAAGGAAACTTCATGATACAGTCACTTAAGATGAGGTTCTGAACATACTTGCTGAAGTATTTCCCCCTTTTTAGAACTTCTTCCTGCATCTAAAATAATTTGAGGATATCAGTAGACATTTAAAGCATACTGGGTAATTAAATAATTGACATACACAAATATTTTTCTATTATTTACCTACTAGCTTTCTCTGTCATATTTCAAACTGCTCACAGGCTTCCCTGGTGGCTCAGATGGTAAAGAATCCGCCTGCAGTGGGGGAGACCTGGTTTTGATCCCTAGGTTGGGAAGATCCCCTTGAGAAGGGAACGGCTACTCACTTCAGTATTCTGGCCTGGAAAATTCCATGGAATGTATAGTCCATGGGGTCGCAAAGAGTTGGACATGACTGAGAAACTTTCACAAATTTAAGAAGCCTATCCTAAACTGAATTATTTCTACCTAAAACATAACCAGACTCTCCAAATTTACTTCTAATTTGATATGAGACATTTGTAGTGATATCATCTGGGGAGTTTTATTCTATTCCTATTTTTTACTGCTTTTTTCTAGGGTTGTGTGTTGAAGGTAACACTAAGAAAATAAAACATGTTCCTTCTTTGTATGTTAAGTCACTTAGTCGTGTCTGACTCTGCAACCCAATGGACTGTGGCCTGCCAGACTCCTCTGTCCATGGGATTCTTCAGGCAAGAATACTGGAGTGAGATCCCATGCCCTCCTCCAGGGGATCTTCCTGACTCAGGGATTGAACCCAAGTCTCTTACATCTCCTGCATTGCAGGCAGATTTTTTTTTTTTTTTTCCACTAGCACCAACCTGGGAAGCCATGTTCCTTTTTTAAGGAATTTCAAATTGACTAGAAACCTGTAAGACAGGTAAAGATGAAGCTAATACAAATAAAATTAAAAAAATATATAGGTTGTGGTTCAAGTGAGAAAAAGATCACTTAAAAGGGGGATCAAGAAAAATATGGGATTTTTAGGTATAGATTGTGTGGGTGGCATCTACCTATGCATTGGAAATGAAAAGTTAATAAAATCAAGGAATTATAGGGACTCCTAGTGAAGGAAGAAACCGACGGAAAAGGCTCCATCTTGAAATCAGGACTCCATCTTGGGCTGGACTGTGGACTTTGAGCTATATGCCCACTATCTATGGAAACGACATACCAATTGGAAAACCAAACCCCAGGACGGAAGAGCCCCAGGGCTCATACTTAGACTCTCTGTAGCCTAAAAACAATATCTTAATTATTTGTGTAAAAGAATAGAATCATAAATTCCATTATGTTTATTGGGGTATGACCACAGGCCTATTGATAATTGTCCACTGTTAACTACCTAGGCTTAAAGCATACGAATTATGGGTTAGCTTTGACTGTATCTTTTTTTTTTTTTTTCCCTTTGTTCAGACTAGTTTCAGGGGATTTGGGAAGGTGGGTTTGGGCATGTACACTTAGGGTATATAAGACTTTCACAAAAACTGGTCAGGGTCCTTGGCTAAAAGGAGACTATCTTGGGTCTGCTGGTGTAATAAACTACACTCCACTATCTGCATTGTCCTTCTGAGTGAGTTTGTTTCCCAGAATGTGTGGCTACAACACTAGCAAAGACAGAATTAATTTGGCTGGAATATCTAATTAACTGAATATCTAACTGAAAGTGGAAAATAGAACTGGAATGATAGTTTGGGGCTAGATTGTGGGGGAATTTAGAAAGCCAGACTTAGAAGTTAAGACTTAACAAGTAAAGGAATAGCATGGACAAATAACTGTATTAAGAAAATTTTGCAGCAATGTGTCTGCTGACTGGGGTAGGAGAGACTCCTGAATTGAAGGGCCAGCTAGAAGGTGTCTGTGTCAGTAGAACTAGTGAAGCTGTGAATCAAAATAATGGAAATGCATTCTGGAGACAGTGGTTAGTGGGGTGCTGGAGAGGAAGGAAATTTTTTTCTACCCTTCTAGGTCCTTCTGGCTGCTCTAAGAATTAAATTGACATTGTAGGCAAAAATTTGGTCTCCATTTTGTATGCTAAATGAGAATAAACCATACTCACAGAAAATTAGTCAATCTAATCACACTAGGACCACAGCCTTGTTTAACTCAATGAAACTAAGCCATGCCCGTGAGGCAACCCAAGCTGGGTGGGTCATGGTGGAGAGGTCTGACAGAATGTGGTCCACTGGAGAAAGGAATGCAAACCACTTCAGTATTTTTGCCTTGAGAACCCCATGAACAGTATGAAAAGGCAAAATGATAGGATACTGAAAGAGGAACTTCCAAGGTCAGTAGGTGCCCAACACACTACTGGAGATCAGTGGAGAAATAACTCCAGAAAGAATGAAGGGATGGAGCCAAAGCAAAAACAATACTCAGCTGTGGATGTGACTGGTGATAGAAGCAAGGTCCGATGCTGTAAAGAGCAATACTGCATAGGAACCTGGAATGTCAGGTCCATGAAAGGCAAATTGGAAGTGGTCAAACAGGAGATGGCAAGAGTGAATGTCAACATTCTAGGAATCAGCGAACTAAAATGGACTGGAAAGGGTGAATTTAACTCAGATGACCATTACATCTACTACTGTGGGCAGGAATCCCTTAGAAGAAATGGAGTAGCCATCATGGTCAACAAAAGAGTCTGAAATGCAGTACTTGAATGCAATCTCAAAAATAAAGAATGATCTCTGTTCATTTCCAAGGCAACCCATTCAATATCACAGTAATCCAAGTCTATGCCCCAACCAGTAACACTGAAGAAGCTGAAGTTGAATGGTTCTATGAAGACCTCCAAGACCTTTTGGAACTAACACCCAAAAAAGATGTCCTTTTCATTATAGGGGACTGGAATGCAAAAGTACGAAGTCAAGAAACACCTGGAGTAACAGGCAAATTTGGCCTTGGAATGTGGAATGAAGCAGGGCAAAGACTAACAGAGTTTTGCCAAGAAAATGCACTGGTCATAGCAAACACCCTCTTCCAACAACACAAGAGAAGACTCTACACATGGACATCACCAGATGGTCAACACCAAAATCAGATTGATTATATTCTTTGCAGCCAAAGATGGAGAAGCTCTATACAGTCAGCAAAAACAAGACCAGCAGCTGACTGTGGCTCCAATCATAAACTCTTTATTACCGAATTCAGACTTAAATTGAAGAAAGTGGGGAAAACCATGAAACCAATCAGGTATGACCTTAATCAAATCCTTTACGATGATACAGTGGAAATGAGAAATAAATTCAAGGGACTAGATGTGATACACAGAGTGCCTGAAGACCTATGGACAGAGGTTCATGATATTGTACAAGAGACAGGGATTGAAACCATCCCCAAGAAATAGAAAATCAAGAAAGCAAAATGTCTGTTTGAGGAGGCCTTAAACATAGCTGTGAAAAGAAGAGAAGTGAAAAGCAAAGGAGTAAAGGAAAGACATACCCATTTGAATGCAGAGTTCCAAAGAATAGCAAGGAGAGATAACAAAGCCTTCCTTAGTGATCAGTGCAAAGATAGAGGAAAATAATAGAATGGGAAAGACTAGAGATCTCTTCAAGAAAATTAGAGATACCAAGGGAATATTTCAGGCAAAGATGGGCTCAATAAAGGAGATAAATTATTTAGATCTAACAGAAGCAGAAGATATTAAGAAGAGGTGGCAAGAATGCACAGAAGAACTGTACAAAAAAGGTCTTCACAACCAAGATAATCACAATGGTGTATTCACTCACATAGAGCCAGACATCCTGGAATGTGAAGTCAAGTGGGCCTTAGAAAGCATCACTACGAACAAAGCTAGTGGAGGTGATGGAATTCCAGTGGAGCTATTTCAAATCCTGAAAGATGATGCTGTGAAAGTGCTGCACTCAATATGCCAGCAAATTTGGAAAACTCAGCAGTGGCCACAGGACTGGAAAAGGTCAGTTTTCATTCCAGTTCCAAAGAAAGGCAGTGCCAAAGAATGCTCAAACTACCACACAATTGCTCTCATCTCACACGCTAGTAAAGTAATGCTCAAAATTCTCCAAGCCAGGCTTCAGCAATACATGAACCGTGAAATTCCTCGTGTTCAAGCTGGTTTTAGAAAAGGTAGAGGAACCAGAGATCAAATCACCAACATCCACTGGATCATTGAAAAAGCAAGAGAGTTCCAGAAAAACATCTATTCCTGCTTATTGACTATGCCAAAGCCTTTGACTGTGTGAATCACAATAAACTGTGGAAAATTCTGAAAGAGATGGGAATACCAGACCACCTGACCTGTCTTTTGAGAAATCTGTATGCAGGTCAGGAAGCAACAGTTGGAACAGGACATGGGCCAACAGACTGGTTCCAAATAGGAAAAGGAGTACGTCAAGGCTGTATATTGTCACCCTGCTTATTTAACTTATATGCAGAGTACATCATGAGAAACACTGGGCTTGAAGAATCACTAGCTGGAATCAAGATTGCTGGGAGAAATATCAATAACCTCAGATAAGCAGATGACACCACCCTTATGGCAGAAAGTGAAGAGGAACAAAAATGCCTCTTGATGAAAGTGAAAACGTGAGAGTGAAAAAGTTGGCTGAATGCTCAACATTCAGAAAACGAAGATCATGGCATCCGGTCCCATCACCTATTGAGAAATGGGGAAACAGCGGAAACAGTGTCAGACTTTATTTTGGGGGGCTCCAGAATCACTGCAGATGGTGACTGCAGCCATGCAATTAAAAGATGCTTACTCCTTGGAAGAAAAGTTATGACCAACCTAGATAGCATATTGAAAAGCAGAGACATTACTATGCCAACTAAGGTCCATCTAGTCAAGGCTATGGTTTTTCCAGTGGTCATGTATGGATGTGAGAGTTGCACTGTGAAGAAGGCTGAACGCCAAAGAATTGATGCTTTTGAAGTGTGGTGTTGGAGAAGACTCTTGAGTGTCCCTTGGACTGCAAGGAGATCCAACCAGTCCATTCTGAAGGAGATCAGCCCTGGGATTGCTTTGGAAGGAATGATGCTAAAGCTGAAGTTCCAGTACTTTGGCCACCTCATGTGAAGAGTTGACTCATTGGAAAAGACTCTGATGCTGGGAGGGATTGGGGGCAGGAGGAGAAGGGGATGACAGAGGACGAGATGGCTGGATGGCATCACGGACTCTATGGACGTGAGTCTGAGTGAACTCCGGGAGTTGGTGATGGACAGGGAGGCCTGACGTTCTGCGATTCATGGGGTCTCAAAGAGTTGGACACGACTGAGCAACTGAACTGAACTAAACTGAAAGGAAAGAGAATTAATTTGCCAGAAAATGGGGAGTGTATCAGACTCATGTCTTGAAAACTATCATAAGGAGAATTTTGAGAGTGGTAGTTGCAGGGCTAATGTGACTGAGACCTTCCTGTGCTGGCACAGCCTGTTTTGATATTTCTGTGATTCATGGGCATTGTGGTTGTGTGAATGTGGTCAAGATGTTCTTACTCTTTTACTGCTGGCTGCTTGATCCTATCACCTGTGAATCAAGATAAGACTAACTAGGTAAACAGGACAGAAATTATTGGCATAATTAGCAGAGAAAAAAGCATGTGTACATTATTTAATTCAATGTATAACTTAAAAGAGAAAATTAATTGTTAGATTTTTAACTTTATAGTAAGCCATAGCATAAAACATTAACAGAAGATGATCAAGAAAAAGTTTAATAACATGTATACGTGAGACAGTCCCAGGAAAATGGATTAACTCATCAAAATGACCAAAGCCCTCACTTTAAATACCTCAGTTAGGAAAGAAAGAGGATGTTGGGGGTAGTGGGATGGGACTGTAAAAGGGAGGAAGACAATCACAATGAGATGGAAAAGCAAATGTTTGGTAAACAAATATTTGCAGAGCCATGCAGAGACAATGGGACAGAGTCCACTCTGATCTCTATGCTCTGCTGAGTTTTGCCCAACACAGCTAGCCCATATTCTTTGCAGATATCTCTGTTGGTAGCTCTATTCTGAAAACAGGCCTTTTATCAAAAAAATTTTAGGCAGTTAGAGGGAAGGCCACAGTTTCTTCTGAATCTTTGGGGTCTTACTTGTTTTCATCTTGAAATAATCCTCATCCCAAAGAGATATTTTGGAATGACAAATTTTGCTTCCCTACTGGGTTTATGTTTAATCTGGGTGGTAAGAGGAAAGGAGAGAACAAAAGTAAATTTAAGATTTCCTTTGTAACCAAGAGGACAGTGAAGCTATTTTAAAAATGAGGTGTCAGGAGGAGGACTAGGTTTGAAAAGATAGGATGACAAGTTTAGTTTTGTATATTTTAATGTGGAGAATTCTAGCAAGTTTTAGATATAGATTTAGAAGCTATCTGCATAGATAGTTGAAAGCATAGAAAATTATAAGACTCTTTAGAGAGAGGAAGTAAATTATTTTAAAAAAATAATGAATTTCAAAAAGGAAAAAAGAATAAGCACATATCCTGAAAATGAAATACATTGTGGTGAGACCAGCTATAATGGTATAAGAGGGTGTCATAGACATCTATCAGGGTCTTTCAGGGTCAGGTAAAGATTCTCAAAGGAAGCGAAGTCTAGGTTAATATCTGAAGTGCTTCACTCAAAATGCCAGTAAATTTAGAAAACTAATCAGTGGCCACAGGACTGGAAAAGGTCATTTTCCATTTCAATCCCAAAGAAAGGCAATGCCAAAGAATTTTCAGTTACCATACAATTGCACTCATTTCACTTGCTAACAAGATTAGGCTCAAAATCCTTAAAGTTAAGCTTCAGTAGTACATGAACCATGTACTTTCAGATGTACAAGCTGGATTTAGAAAAGGCAAAGGAAACAGATCAAATTCCCAACATCCACTGGATGATAGAAAAAGCAAGGAAATTCCAAAAAAAAAAAAAAATCTACTTCTGCTTTATTGACTATGGTAAAGCCTTTGACTGTGTGGATCACAACAAACTTTGGAAAATTCTTAAAGAAATGGGAATACCAGACCACCTTACCTGCCTCCTGAGAAACTTGTATGCAGGTCCAGAAGCAACAGTTACAACCCTGACATGGAACAACAGAGTGTTTCAAAATTGGGAAAGGAGTAAGTCAAGGCTGTATATCGTCACTCTGCTTCTTTAACTTATATGCAGAGTACATCAGCAAAGTGCCAGGCTGGATGACTCACAAGTTGAAATCAAGACTGCTGGGAGAAATATCAACAACCTCAGATGTGCAAATGACACCACCCTAATGGTAGAGGTGAAGAGGAACTAAAGAGCCTCTTGATGAGGTGAAAGAGGAGAGTGAGAAAGCTGGCTTAAAACTTAACATTCAAAACAATAAAATCATGGCATCTAGTCCCATCACTTCATGGCAAATAGATGAGGAAAAAGTGGAAAGGGTAACAGACTTTATTTTCTTGGGCTCCAAAATCACTGCTGATGGTGACTGCAGCCATGAAATTAAAAGACACTTGCTCCTTGGAAGAAAAGTTTTGACAAATCTAGCATATTAAAAAGCAAAGATATCACTTTGCCAACAAAGGTCCATATAGTCAAAGCTGTGGTTTTTCCAGTAGTCATGTATGGATATGACAGTTGGACCATAAAGAAGGCTGAGCACTGAAGAACTGATGCTTTTGAACTGTGGTGCTGGAGAAGATTCTTGAGAGTTTCTTGGACAGCAAGGAGATTAAATCAGTCAATCTTAAATGAAATCAACTCTGAATATTCATTGGTAGGACTGATGCTGAAGCTGAAGCTCCAATAGTTTGATCACCTGATACAAAGATCTGCCTAGTTGATAAAGACTCTGGTGCTGGGAAAGATTGAGGACAAGAGGAGAAGGGGGCAACAGAAGATGAGATGGTTGGATAGCATCACCGACTCGATGGACATGACTTTGAGCAAACTCTGGGAGATGGTGAAGGACAGGAACACCTGTTATGCTGCAGTTCATGGGATTGCAAAGAGTCATACATGACTTAGCGACTAAACAGCAACAATAGAAAGAGATGGGTGTGAGTGAAAGATTGCTTTGTGGAGTCAGGGAAGTGGAGTTAGGGAAGTGGAATCAACCAGCCTGTGATAGCCTAGAAGTTGAGATTTATGTTTATTTGGTGGGAATTTTTTGGACTTCAAGCCCAGGAGACAGCATCTCAAAAGAACAGAGAATTGTTCTGAGGAGGTAAGGGAGGAGTCAGGTTATATGCAAGCTTATAACAAGGAGTGGGCTTCCCCAGTGTCTCAGTGGTAAAGAATCCTCCTGCAATGCAGGAGATACAGGAAACATGTGTTAATTCCCTGGGTCAGGAAGGTCCCCTGCAGGAAGGCATGTCAGCCCACTGCAGTATTTTTGCCTGGAGAATCCCATGGACAGAGGAGCCTGATGGGTACTGTCCATAGGGTTGCACAGAGTCAGGACTGAAGGAACTTTAAACTCATGCATGCATGCATGCATGCAACAAGGAGCAGGTATTCTGAACATCAAAAGACTATTGTTAATTTTTTAAAAATTATTTATTTATTTATTTTACATTGTTTTACTTTACAATACTGTATTGGTTTTGCCATACATCAACATGAATTGCCACAGGTAAACATGAGTTCCCAATCCTGAAGGCCCTTTGCACCTCCCTCTCTATACCATCTCTCTGGGTCATCCCAGTGCACCAGCCCCAAGCATCCCGTATCTTGCATTGAACCTAGACTGGCGATTCATTTCTTACATGATATTATACATGTTTCAATGCCATTCCCCCAAATCATTCCACCCTCTCCCTCTCCCAGAGTCCAAAAGTCTGTTCTATACATCTATGTCTCTTTTGCTGTCTCGCATACAGGGTTATCATTACCATCTTTAATATCTCAATTTAAGGAACTTAGTGCTCTTCTATGCATAAGAAGATGGGAGAGTATGGACTCACTGAAATCATTCTTTCATACGAGTCTCAGCTATGTGGGGCCAGCATCTTGTGATTTTATTTTTCAGAGTCTTAGTTCCTTCTCCCTGCTGCCTCCTCAGAACAGTTCTTTCAAGGTCACTTTACTTCCTCCTGGGTTTAAAGTACTGAAAATTCACACCTAATGAAACATAGCTTTCAACTTCTAGGTTGTGACTATTTTTAAGTTGACAGGGGATATCTATATTAGTGACATTAATACATACATTTCGATCTAAAGTTTACCTCCAATCATTTGACATTTCTGAATTAAAATATCAGTTAGTTTAACATTTGTCTCAGAGATGTCTCAGAGGTGTTTCTTCAAAGCATTCCAGATTTTTATACTGAAGTTCTTGTTTCATTTACATTTACTTTAAAGTTTAATCATGTTGAGTTGTTTTTCTTACAAGTTATCTAGTAAGATCTTATTTATTAAATGTAGGTACAATAAATTTAACAACATGCCATATTAATTAGATCCACAGACTTAAACATTAGCATCAGGTGTCAACTTAATATTGAATATTTCTCAGTTCATGTGAGCCTGAAAGTCATCTTTGCCAGTGTTGACTAAAAAATATAGTCATAACCTGAAACTAGAGAGTTATTTTATTTGGTGGGAGTGTTTAGGACTCCAAGCCTTGGTGCCAGCATCTCAGTAGCTCTGAGAAAACTGCTCCAAGGAGCTAGAAGGGGAAGTCAGAATATATACAAGTTTACAACAAAGGGAGCAGGGAGTCTGAACACTGAAGATGAGGTATGAAGTTAAAGAATTTAGCATCTTATGCATGGGAAGACGCAAGCCTCTGGGTGCATTGAATTCATCCCTTTCTTATGCACCTCAGCTCTCTGGGGCCAATCCGGTTTCCATGTTCTCCTTGCTTCTTGAATTGCCCCAGTGCCTCAGCAATCCGTAGGTGGTGGCAGCATCTGCTGGATCACAGTTTGGGGAGCCTCATTCACATTTGAAGGCCAGAAATTACCGATGACTGTGACATTTCTTGTTTATTAATATGGCAGGAGATATATTCATTTCACACCAATTTCCTTGAAATATAAGAACTTTTTATTAAAATTAAATAGAGCTCTTTATAAATTCAATTCTACAAATAATTTAGAAGTAGAGGTGTCTCATATGTATAACGTGCACACAGACATAAACAGGCAAACTAGAGATCTCATGGCTTCATTTAAAAGCTTAGCTAAGAATCAGATATTACAGTATAAACTTACAAGTTTACAAACAGTTGGAACACTTTAATGTTGCTTGCTCAGATGACTAAAAATTATTATCTGTAAAGTCTGACTTCTCACCAATTTGTTCAGTTCAGTTTGGTTCAATTGCTCAGTCGTGTCCGACTCTTTGCAACCCCATGAACTGCAGCATGCCTGGCCTCCCTGTCCATCACCAACTCCTGGAGTTTATCCAAACTCATGTCCATTGAATCAGTGATGCCATCCAACCATCTCATCCTCTATTATCCCCTTCTCCTCCTGCCCTCAATCTTTCCCAGCATCATGGTCTTTTCAAATGAGTCAGCTCTTCACATCAGATGGCCAAAGTATTGGAGTTTCAGCCTCAGCATCAGTTCTTCCAATGAACACCCAGGACTGATCTCCTTTAGGATGGACTGGTTGGATCGCCTTGCAGTCCAAGGGACTCTCAAGAGTCTTCTCCAACACCACAGTTCAAAATCATCAATTTTTTGGTGCTCAGCTTTCTTTACAGTCCAACTCTCACATCCATACATGACCACAGGAAAAACCATAGCCTTGACTAGATGGACCTTTGTTGACAAAATAATGTCTCTGCTTTTTAATATGGTATCTAGGTTGGTCATAATTTTCCTTCCAAGGAGTAAGTTTCTTTTAATTTCATGGCTACAATCACCATCTGTAGTAATTTTGGAGCCCCCCAAAATAAAGTCAGCCACTGTTTCCCCATCTACTTGCCATGAAAATTTGTTAGTTACTCCAATTTTAAAAGGATTCATCTTTGGCCACCAATAAAATATATCTCAACAGAGATTTGAACCATTAAGATACAAAATGCCTCCCTATAAGAAAGTGGAGGAAGATATAACTTAAATTCAGAAAGCGTACTCTCAAGGCCAAGTTTTCAAAAATGCAAACAAACAAAACACAGAATTAGAAAAACCTAGAAGGCCAGGTAGAATATTTATACCTCTAAGACACTGAGAAATGCAAATTTACCCTCTAGATGCCTTTGCTTAAATCAGATTTCTGAAGATATTTTTATCAAGCCAGCATTTTTAACCTTAATTTAAATTGGTTACCCAATAAAAGAGTGTTTTCATTTTATGGAGAGATGTCCTCTAGTATAATTTCTCCAATTAACTAGGTACTGCAAATATAAGTATGAACTCTCTATATATTGTACTTAAATTTAACTGGCGTGTTCAACAGAGATTGGCTTTCTGATGCCCCTTGTTTTTATTTTTTGTAACTAGGTACTGCAAATATAAGTATGAACTCTCTATATATTGTACTTAAATTTGACTGGCGTGTTCATCGGAGATTGGCTTTCTGATGCTCCTTGTTTTTATTTTTTGAGAGGTTCTGCTTCCCATTTTAAGTTTGTCATGGACAAAATTTACTAGTGAAACTGTGTGGTGGGACTGTGTGCCACTCGTGAGCTTAATTCCTCCAGGAGTCACCCTAGAGTCATTTCAGCTCATCTTCCATGTCTTGGTTTCTCCCTTCAGCAAAGACCACTCAGATCACTGAATAGTCAATTCTTATTTGTGATACCTGGGTGATTGAAGTTTTAATTAATGAATGGGTTTCTCTGTGGGACCACTGAACAATGTGAAGACTCAGCCTCCACCACTCCTGTAAATTTCTCAGTCACCTGAGAAAGCTACAACTAGCCATGAGGAATCTTGTTCCTTTTCTTTGGAGTAAATGTAATATCTTCACTTTTATCTTGACAAATTCTGTTAAGGCAGCTGACTTGCAGAAATGTATCAGATCAGGCTCTTACCTAACTACTCAGCACAGACCACTTAGCTTCCTAAAAAGGAGCAACCTTGTTATCTTTCAACAGTCCTGTGTATTCCTCAGAATCTTTCAACCAAGCCCCATCCAGTATCCAGACCCTGGGTGGGTACGTATTGCTGTCTTTCAATTGTTCCCCTCTCTCCCCATCCCCATATCTTTCAACTGAAAAGAGGCAGGCATCTGCCATACCCCACCAAATAAAACTTAGGATCATCAATCAATATGGGAGAGCTGAGAACCAGGAGAGACTCACTCAAATCTGTCTGGACTCTCCAGGGAGGCATATGAGTGTAAGTGGCCTCTGCTGGAACCAAGGCTCCAGTTCCTTGTAGGGACCAAGCAGAGGACAGGAAGCTGCTCTGGTTCTCTTCATGATGGTTGCCAAAACTATCAACTTAAAAAATAGTCACAATCTAGAAGCTGAGAGTTATGTTTCATTTGGTGGGAGTTTTGGGGACTTCAGGGAACAGTTCTCTCCAGGTCATTTGACATGCTGTCTTCCTGGCTTGAAGTCATAAAAATTCCCACCAAATAAAATATAACTCTCAACTCTAGGTTGTGACTATTCTTTAAGTTGACAAGCCTTAGGAAGGCTCACTCTCTTGGAATCTGACAATAAAATCTACACAGTCCTTTAAAACTTCAGGCTAACTTTTATTCTTCAAAGAATAAAGTTCCTCCCTGACTTATAAAATAATTTTGTTTTAGAAAGTCTTGTACAGAGTTAACCCTGATTTTGCTTAATTCAAAACTGTACATCTAAGTTGCCTTACTAAGACTTTTACAGTTATCTGGATTTTCTGGAAAATAAACAGAGGTTTTAGATAACACTTCCCACTATATTGGCTGTAAACAAAAATTTAAACCTATGTTTTAGAGTCTTATATTTTGCCTTTTAAAAACTTTTTCTTGAAATATATAATCTATCTGAAATTTTCCTCATTCCATACAGTTTTTCCCCTTTGAATATTTGTTGTGCTCTTTGATAATTTTCTTCTGTAGTTTTTCCTAACATATTAAAATTCATATCAACCTTTATTTTTTATTAGTTTTTGTTTCATCATTGGAAGACTTTATATTCTGTAAATTAGAAAGGGATTTTAAATTATTTTATAATTCGCCACACTAGGTGAGGGAAATTATACCTTCTACTTCTCTTGAGTTCTTGCTTTTGGACTAATTGTAAAATTAACACAAGATAGATTAACAGGAGAAAAAGAAGTACATTTTAGTTCAAAAACATTGAGGTACCATAGAAATGGGACCTAAAAAAACGAACAAAACAGGCAGTTATTTTTTTAGTTTCTAGACAAAGAAACAATGAATTTGTGAAGACTGGACAGAACAAAGAAACTTAGTTTTGGAGTACTCAGTTAATAAAAAATTACACAGAATTTGAACTTGGGGTAGCAAATTAAAATAGGATATTTTTTATACAGGATGTTCCACTTGAATTTTTTATCTTTTATGATAAGAATGTCCTTCTACCTCTAGATGCAGGGAGTATAGTCTTCACATGGGAGATTAATTTCCTGCTTTCAGGGAGACAGAAAGGAGGGTCAGAGTGTTCCTCTTGTGCCATCTCTTTCTTCAGTAACTTTAATTCCAAATGATCAATATGCCACTGTGGCATAGTTTGGAGTGACTTGCACTGAGTCCCAACATATGAATAGTTATAAACACTACTTGGGATTATTGTCAGAATATTACAATGGCAATAGTAATTCCAATATTGCTATAACAATTAATACTAACAAATATTTGCTGAGTGTTAACCACATCCTAGCTCTGCCTTGTTCAGTACAGTTGGCACTAGTGTCATGTGGCTATTGAATATTGGAATGGGGTTAAACTAAACTGAGATGTACTCTAAGCACAAAAGATACATCAGATATAAAATATATTGTAGAAGCAATGTAAAATATATTAACAAGTTTTATATTGATTGCTTGCTAAATGATATTTTGGACATATAGGATTTATAAAATATGTAAAATTAACTCTCCCTTAACCTTTTAAAAAGTGTAAAGACTGGAATATGTGTTTTGTAGCTAGTATTATACATATATTGGACAGTCCTTGTTTCTAGGGCATGCTAATAAAAGCTTTACACAAATTGTCCTTTAAACGCTACAGACTGTTCCTATGGGATTAATATTCTTATTTTATCCATATTATAGATAAGGAAATAAGTCTCATGACAGCTAATGAGTGGTAGAGAAGAAATTTATTCACTTCTTGGCTTGAACAGAAGCTTAGTTGTCAGACAGAAGGCTAGAAGTTGTTGTTAGGCTAAGGAGGATATACTTGAGAATTTATTTCCTTCTGCTTTGATAGTAACTTTCCCATTTCATACATGACACCTGAAGTTGCATTTGTTACCACTGTCAGTTTTAAAAGTATAAAACTTTTCATGTAAGTGTGCAATAGCTAAGCATTATGTATACCAAAATGTTTATTGTACACAACAATGTGAAATATATATAAAACTAGATTAAAATGTAAGGGTAAGTAACTTACCTGGACTTGGAAGTTGTTACAGATGCTAAATTAAAGGACCTCTTTTAGATTCTGCACCAGCTATTTGCTTCATTGTTAGAATCTAAGTCCTACATGTGGTCATATCCTTGTAATTTATTGGGATAAAACTCAATTACCAACTGGGTTTCTAGCCTTTTCTAGTTTCTAAATGGACCTCAGAATTCTCATTTCCCAACAGACTCCTAGAAGGTGTAAAGAATAAACTTAAAGTGGTCCATTTTCAAGGGTGGCTGGCTTGGAGTGGAAAAATTATTACCAGCCTAACTTGCCTAACAGCAAAACTGGAAAGTCTGGGCAAACAAGAGGAGGGTGGGATGCTTAGGATATTCAGGCAGGCTCATTCTACTGGTGAATTCAAAACATAATATCAGGAATAGGTGTGCAGGAAAAGAAAAAACAATGTGTCAGGGAGGGGCCAGCCCATAAAGAGGGAGAGAATAAACCTAGGTGACATCCAGGAAGATTGTTCACCCCGTAGTACTCAGCCAATGAGGAACTGGGGGTGGGACTCGCATGCTAGAGGACAAATTGCTTGTTGTAACTGCCCTCCGTGTGCCTGCCCACCAGACACCCGCTCTTACAAAATGGTCAGTAAAGCCTTGCTTCTTGCTACCCCTGTGTCTCCAAGTCCATTCCTTGGGTTTGGGCTGGTGGGCTTTATTTCCCACAGAGGTGTTCCTTTTTTAACGAATTATAGAAAGCGCCTCTGGATCTCATTTTGACAGTGGTTCTGCCCCTCCAGAACCTGAGAGAAATTACACCTCAATTTCTTTCTTTCTTTTTTTTTTTTTGGTATGAAGCCACTTATTTAATTTCTTCTTCAGTCAAATATTATCATGTCTGTAGCTTTCCCTTAAGATGGGAGAATTTGGAGAATACTCTCTGAATAATACTGATTCCTTTCTATTCTTTCACCCTTAGGCTCCTAGCATAACAGCTATCATATCCAGAGTCCAAGAGACTTTGTGTCTTCTTTCTCTTTGTGCTACATTTTCTTCTTTGAGTTTTAAGACTGTCATGATATTTGGTAAAATTATGAACCTACTTATGTATTATTAATACCTACATGTGCTGTTGCACATTGTGTACTGGCTCTGTACTAATCTTTGGTGGTCAGAATGAACCAGTTTTTTCACATTTCAGAGTCAGTAAGAGGTGTTTTGAAATTTTTGGGGGGATGTTTTCCACTGATGTTAGTTTTATCCTAAGGAACATTTGTTTTAAATTTAATATTAAAACACAAAAGAGACAATGACGCTTTGTTGAAATTTTATTTGAAGGACTTTAAAAAGTGAAAGTAAAGTGACTTAAACAATATTTACCTTTTTTTGTTGGAATACTTATATTTGTCTCAGTTAACCAAGTTCAACTATATATGTGTGTGTATATTTATATATATGTATGAGTATATATACATATATATATGTAAAATACATAAAATATATTTTTTTCTGCAAATTACAAAGGATATGTCCCAATTTATGTATAACAGGTATATGTTATATATCTACATAGAAGTATATGACTCAGCACAAGCTCTCTATATAACTCATAATGAGGATGGTAGTAAGTTCTTTACTTTTTTCTGTGTGTTTGTATGTGTATTGCTTTTCTAATAGCATATAAGGATATTAAAAAAGTGAAAGTTGTTCCAAAAAAGAAAGTAGAGAAACAGCCATTAAGAGATAGTGAGAAAGCAGAAGATGGCAGAGGAATAAGATGGGGAGATAGGCTGCCTCCCCACAAATACATCAAAAACTCAAAAATACAGAACAACTCCTACAGAGCAACTTCTAAATGACAGCAGAAGACCCCAGGCCTCCAAAAAGGCAAGCTATGGAATGAGGTAGGCTAAAAGATAAATATGTTAAAAGCAAAACAAGAGGACTTCAGAATGGGAACTAGTGCCCCGAGGGAGGGAGTCGTGAAGGAGGAAAAGTTTCCATGCACTAGGAAACCCCCACACAGGTGGGACCAAGGGGAGCCGCAGAACCTCAGGGTGCTGTGTGATAGTGGGGGCTCATAAGGCAAAATACAGAGAAAGCTGCTGAACAGCAATTCTCAGCCCTTAAGCAGCTCGCAAGCCTCAGCTCGGATGAGAGGGTGAAGGCTGGGAGACGAGAAGCAGCTAGTAAGCCCCAGCCATAAACAGAAGGAGGGGGCAGGAGACCAAGAAAAGCAGCACAGAAGCCTCCACCAGAGCAGAGTGGCGACAGGGAGCTGAGAGAGTGGCTAGCAAGCTCCCACCTGCAGCAGAGAGTGGGACTGGGAGTGGAGGCTCTGCCAAAGACCACTGGGAGAAGTAGGGGGCTGGTGGTTTTTAGGATGTGCTGAGAGGGCTACTTCGACACTGTTGCAGAAATAGATGTGATTGCCACTGCCAAAGCTGGGAGGGTTGCCGGAGGCAGTAGACAAAACACCACCGACGCAGTGCCAATCCCAGAGATTACAGCCACCACCAGACTGTGAGCAAGCCCAGGTTACTGCCCACACCTTGTTGGGAGCTTGAACAGCTGAGCTCTTTCTAGGGACCCATGGACTGGGACCTTTTCCTCTGGTAGAACTCATGATCCATCTTAGACCATAACAACATCCAACAGGTCACCATTGCCATAAGCACTCCGCCTGCACAACTCAAGCACTCCCCCCGTATGTGGGCTGACATATGCTCCCTTCTCCCCAGCCCAACAGAACAAGTGAGCCCTCCTGACCTTGGCCTTCACTCCCTCATGTTCAGGTGGGGAACATACTGTGGACTTTAGGGACAACTGTGAACATTAGGAACAACTACAAGCTAGAAAAAGGTCAGATCTGAGACTGAGCTGAACCCTCACTGCCCACAACAGGTCCAGAGACCTTCTTAGAAATATTAGGGACTTCAGTGTAAGCTTCTCTGGGTGATTTGGGCTGTTGAGTGTTGCCTTCACCAAGAGTATTGGGAAATTGTCTTTTGTGCTCTGTGGCTTGTGAGGTCTTACAGCTTCAGTAGGCATCAAGCCTGAACCCCTGAGGTGAGAGACCTGAGCCCAAGACTTTGAATCACCAGAGAACTCCTGACCCCAGGGAATATTAGTAGACAAAACCCTCCCAAATACCTCCATCTCAACACCAAAACGAAGAGCAGCCAAAGGTCAGCAAGCACCAGTGCCCAGATACCCCATGCCAATCCTTCAACAAAACAGAAACACAACATTGCACACCAGCAGACAGGATGCCCAAAGCTATACCAAACCCATAGACACCCCAAAACCTACTACTAGATATGCTGCTGCCCTTCAGAGAGATAAGATCCAGCTCCATTGACCAGAACACAGTCCAGAACAAGTTTCCCCCAACAGGAAATCATCACAGGGTACTAGTCCACCCCACTCATGGGTGGCAGACACTGCAACTAAGAACTATGACCTTGAGAACTTTTCTTTTTTAAAAATCACACTTTTTTTTCTTACATTCTTCTATGTTGGATTTTTCAGGTGCTGCAAATTTTTCCTTTTTCTTTTTAATAATTAAAAAAATTTTTTTTGATTTTTAAAAAAATTTGTTTTTGTTTTTCTCCTGTTTGACTGTTTCTCTTATTGTTCATTTCCTGATGCAGTTATTCCCTAATATATATAAACCTTTTCTACGTACTTCTATTTAACTTTGCTTTTCTCTTTTTTCTTTTTCTCTTTCCTTCCTTCCCTTCCTTTTTTATCCTTTCCTTCCCTTCTTTCCTCCTTCTTTTTTTCTTTCACTGTTTCTTTTTACACCATGCTTGTTATTTGTTATGTTTTCTTTGCTTTATTCCCCAACTGGCACTCTGCTTTGGCTCAGCTTTTCAGTTTAAGTTTTAGTTAGTTCTGTTATTAATTGGTTGATATCACTTTTGGTTTCCGTTGCTCACCAAAGCAATCTCTTGTACTTTTTTTCCTTTGGAATATTTTGCTTATATTTGTGTGTGCTTAAATGTATGTATTAATGGGGTCACAAAGAGTTGGACACGACTGAGCGACTGAACTGAACTGAAATGTGTGTATATATATGCCCTATTGTTTTTGTAATTACCTGTCTGATCTTCTACTTACCATTTGTTTAGGTTCATCTTTTGTTTCTCATTATGTTTTGCTTTTTATCTTGCTGTGTTTGTTTCAATACATTTTAATCAAATAACAAACAACTTGTGGAGTCTCAGTCTCCTGACAAGGGGTTGGGCCTGAGTCATTGAAATGGAAGCCCTGAGTCCAGGATCCCAGACTGCCAAAGAACTCATAATCCCAAGGAGTATTAATTAGTGACCACTTCAATCCTGCATTGCAGGAGGAATCTTTACTGTCTGGGACACCAGGGAAGCCCATGAAGGCCAAAACCTGTACACAAAGCCTGGCATCCTTCATCTCCTGATGGCACCCAGTGTAGGATGCTTCACTCAAATAAGCAGGACAAAAACACAAAACCAGCTATCAGCAGACAGAATTCTCACAGACACCCCAAAGTACAGAACCTCACACAGCCCTGCCCATCAGAGGGGAAAAATACCTCACCTCCTCCCACTAGAACACAGGCACATCACCCCCACCATGAAACCAACACAAACCACTAGACCAACCTTACCCACTGAAGGAAGAAACCAAAAGGAAGAAGGAATATGACCTTAAAGCCTGGGAACTGGTGACCTGAAATGGAGTAAGTTAGGGGGAAAAAAAAAAGAAAGAAAAGACAGAGAAATATAGTGCAAATGAATGAACAAGGAAGAAACTCACAAGACCAAACAAATGAAGAGGAAATAGGCAAACTACCTGGAAAAGAATTCAGAGTAATGATAGTAACAATGTTACAAAGGTCAAAAATAGAATGGAGAAAATGTGAGAATCAATTAACACAAATAATGAGGACCTAGAATAAATAAAGAATACAAAAAAAGGATGAATAACACTATTACTGAAATTAAACATAGTCTAAAAGGAACCAACAGTAGAATAATGAGACAGAAGAACATATAAGTGAGTTGGAAGATAGAATGTTGGAAATAACTGCTGAAGAGCAGAATAAAGGGCAAAGAATAAAAATAATTGAGGATAGCCTCAGAGACCTCTGGGACAATATTAAATACACCAATGTTTGAGTATAAGAGTCTGAGAGGAAGAAGGAAAAACGAAAGGGTCTGAGAAAATTTTTGAAGTACAAAACTTCCCCAACATGAGAAGGGAAATAGTCCTTCAAATCCAATAAGTGGAGAGAGTCCCATACAGGATGAACTTAAGGAGAAATACATTGAGACACATACTAATCAAGCTAACAGAGAGTAAACACAAAGAAAAAATATTAAAAAACAGAAAGGGAAAAGCAACAAGTAACATACAAGGGAAAACCCATACAATTAACAGTTGATCTTTCAGCAGAAATTCTACAGGCAAGAAGGGAATGGCAGGATATATTTAAAGTAAATATATCCTGAAAAAAAAAAATTCTAAAACCAAGATTATTCTACCTTGCAGGGCACCACCAAAGCAGCTATACAACAAATATTAAAGGGACTTCTATAGGCAGGAAACACAAGACAAGGAAAAAACCTACAAAAACAAACCCAAAGCAATTAAGAAAATGCAAATAGGAACATATATATCAATAGGAACATATGTATCAATAATTATTTTAAATGTAAATGGATTAAATGATCCAACCTAAAGAAACAACTGGCTGAATAGATACAAAAACAAGACCCATATACATGCTGTCTACAAGAGACCCACTTCAGACCTAGAGACACATACAGACTGGAAATAAGAGGATAGAAAAATATACTCCATAAAAATAGAAATAAAAAGAAAGCTGGAGTGGCAATTCTCATTTCAGGCAACATAGGCCTTAAAATAAAGAATATTATAGGAGCTCAAGAAGGACACTACAGAATGATCAGTAGATCAATCCAAGAAGATATAATAATAGTAAATATTTATGCAATCAACATAGGAGCACCTCAATACATAAGGGAAACACTGACAGACCTAAAAGGGGAAATTGCCAGTGACACAACAATAGTAGGGGACTTTAACATCCCACTTACACCAATGGGCAAGTCATTAAAACAGAGAATTAATAAAGAAACACACACCTTCAATGAAACATTAGAGCCAATGGACCTAATTGATATCTTTAGGACTTTCCATCCAAATGCAGAAAATTACACTTTCTTCTCAAGTGCACATGGAACATTCTCCAGGATACACCACATCTTGGGTCACTTATAAAACCTAAGTGAGTTTAGGAAAATTGAATCATATCAGGCATATTTTCTGACCACAACAATTTGAGACTAGATCTCATTTACAGGAAAAACCTATTAAAAAACACACACACACGGAGATTAAACAATACATTTCTACTAATGAACAGGTTACTCAGGAAATAAGAAGGGAAATTAAAAAATTCCTAGAGACAAATGATAATGAAAGCACAATGACCCAGAACTTATGGGATGAAGCAAAAAGCAGTTCAAAGAGGAAAGTTTATAGCAATTCAATCCTACCTCAAGAAACAAGAGAACCATATAGCTGTGCTTATAGTTCACATAAAATAATGATTAACTTCTACAGTTTGAGGAAATTTTTTTCATAAGAAGATTCAAAATTGAATTATCAATGCCATAAAATATGGCCATTAACATTTTTTTCTATTTTAGACAGTAGAAATAAATTTGGGCATTTCAATTTTGAATTGCAAATCAAGTTTAAGTTGAAATTAAATATAAAAGAAATAAGAAATGATAGAAATTTAGAATACTTGAAGGGTGTTTGGCCTACTGAAAAACTAATGTTGGATTTGTGAAGATTAATGACAGAGGATGAGAATCTCTATGCAACAGAAATCTCTATTATTTGAATATAGTATAAAACATTGTTTTCTTTATTTCATTTACTTGTAACTAAGAGACAGTGGTTTATTTGCAAAATAAGAGGTTACCTTGTATTACCAAAAGTCACTCTGGGTTTGCCTTTATTTGTAAAGTAGTTTAAAGGCTTAAAACTCTTCACTGATTTGAAATATGTAAGACATCTGCTAGTATTCTTATTTTACAAATGAGGAATCTGAATAGTAATGAGTACACTTGCTGCTGTTGCTGCTGCTAAGTTGCTTCAGTCATGTCCAACTCTGTGCGACCCGAGACGACAGCCCACCAGGCTCCCCCATCCCTGGGATTCTCCAGTCAAGAACACTGGAGTGGGTTGCCATTTCCTTCTCCAATGCATGAAAGTGAAAAGTGAAAGTGAAGTTGCTCAGTCGTGTCCGACTCTTCACGACCCCATGGACTGCAGCCTACCGGGCTCCTCTGCCCATGGGATTTTCCAGGCAAGAGTACTGGAGTGGGGTGCCATTGCCTTCTCCAATGAGTACACTTAGCTCACATATTTTAGAGCTAAACATTGAAACTATGCCTTTGGATTCCAAATTTGGTTTTCTTTTCAGGGCTTTTAAAGTCCTTGCCAAATAGTAGATCTAAAATCTAATTATTATCTTATATTGTGCTCCAAGCCAGGTCTTTTGACAAAAATATAAATTCTGAATTTTTTTACACTATCCTACACATTCTGGCATCCTCACATAATACTAAAAGCTTAGTTGTGTGACTTACAATAAGTTAATATGCTTCTGTTTGTAGTCTTAGGTTTTCCTTGGGTAAAATAATGACAATGGGAATTTTGATTTTTTTGTTTCTTTCAGTGATCTGTTACAAACTACACTTGAATAAAAGTAATTGAGAAAACATATATTGATAACATGAGAATCATATATGAGGAATGTCAAAAGAACTATAAAGAGAAGTTTTCAAATAAATAAGAAAAAATATGCACAATGAAAGTGTGTAAAGTATACAGATAGGCAATTCATAGAAGCATTACAAAAATGATCAAAAAATATATGAAGAAGCACACAAACTCTCTAGCAATCAATAATGATTTTCCCAACAGATTAACAAATATTAAAAATTGTCTTGCTAATAATAACTATTGACAAATATGTAGAGGAAACTATTGACAAATATGTAGGTTTTCCTTATGAAACATGAAATGGTCAGTTGACTTAAAGAGAAATTGGTAGGATTTACAAAAAATAAGAATGTTATTTCTCAAGTTTTTAATTCCTAGGTAGCTATTCATGGAAATATTTGTAGGTGTACATGAAGATACATGTATGAGTGCCTTTATAAAATTGTTTGGAAGAGTAAAAGGTTGGAAAGAATCCAAGTGTTTATCAACTTAAAAAATTGTTAAATAATTGATGCTTCATATATATAATGGAATATATTAATCATCAGATAAAGAATGAGCTTCACTGGGACAACCCTGAGGGATGGGGTGGGGAGGAATGTGGGAGGGGGGTTTAGGATGGGGGACACATGTACACCCATGGCTGAGTTATGTCAATGTATAACAAAAACCATTACAATATTGTAAAGTAATTAGCCTCCAATTAAAATTAATTAATTTAAAAAAGAATGAGCTGTGAGCTCTCATGAAAAACATTCTATACATTTGAATCAGTTCTAATGAGATGGATGAAACTGGAGCCGATTATATAGAGTGAAGTAAGCCAGAAAGAAAAACACCAATACAGTATACTAACACATATATATGGAATTTAGAAAGATGGTAATGATGACCCTGTATGTGAGACAGCAAAAGAGACACAGATGTGTAGAGTGGACTTTTGGACTCTGAGAGAGAGGGTGGGATGATTTGGGTGAATGGCATTGAAACATGTATACTATCATGTAAGAAACGAATTGCCAGTCTATGTTTGATGCAGGATACAGGATGCTTGGGGCTGGTGCATGGGGATGATCTAGAAAGATGATATGGGGTGGGAGGTGGGAGGGGGGTTCATGTTTGGGAACTCATGGACACCCATGGTGGATTCATGTCAATGTATGGCAAAATCAATACAGTATTGTAAAGTAAAATAAAGTAAAAATAAAAATTAAAAAAAAAAAAACAGGAAAAAAAGTGAATAAAATGAACTATAAGACAGAATATGCAGTATTATTCTACTTAGACAACTTCAACCACCACCCCTCAAAATCACCCTGAATACAGATCTTCCTTGACTTAACTTGGGGTTGCATCCTCAGTTGCTCAGTTGTGTTCAACTCTTTGGGATCCCATGAACTGTAGCCCACCTTGCTCCACCATTCATGGAATTTTCCAGACAGGAATACTGGAGTGGGTTGTCATTTTCTATTCCAGTCTATCTTCCTGACCCATGGATCGAACCCAGGTGTCTTAGGTCTCCTGCACTGGCAGAAGAATTCTTTACCACTATAACATCTGGGAAGCCCTATCATGAAGTTGAGTGCATGCTAAGTTTCTACAGTCATGTCCAACTCTTTGCAACTCTATGGACTGTAGCCTGCCAGGCTTCTCTGTCCATAGGATCTCCAGGCAAGAATACTGGAGTAGGTTTCCATGCCCTCCGTCCAACCCAGGTACCGAACCTGCATCTCTTAGGTCTCCTGCGTTGGCAGGCAGGTTCTTACCACTAGCACCACCATCCTGATAAATCTATCGTAAGTCAAAAATACATTTAATATAGCTAATCTGATGAACATTATAGCTTAGCCCAGCCTACCTTAAATGTGCCCAGAACACATATATTAACTTACAGTGGGGAAAAAATCCAACATAAACCCTATATTATTATAAAGTGTTGAGTATTTCCCATGTTGTAATAAATACTGCGTGGATACAGAATGGTTGTAACTGTAAGGTTTGTTTACATTTGTGATCATGTGGCAAACTGGGAGCTGTGGCTGGCTGGCTAGCTGTTACTGCTCAGCATAATGAAAGATTATTGTAACTTATATTGCTAGGTAAAGAAATTAAAATTCAAAATTTGAAGTACAGTTTCTGCTGAATGCATATCATTTCACATCACTTTAAAGTTGAAAAATTATAAGTTGGACCAGCAAAAGTTGTGGACTTTCTGTATACTTTTTATACATATGTAAACTCACAGAAAGAGATGTTAGAAATGTCCACAAACCATTAACAGCACTTTCCTATGAGGAAAAAATGAACTTGGGGTTGAGATAATAGTATGACAGGAAGTTTACTTTTACTATGAAACTTCTTTATTTAAAAAAGCATAACAAAGAATGTATTTATACTTTATATCAGATATAGACTTCAAAATTTGAGTTTATTCTCCATTTGCTACATGAAGAGAAACATAGTATCAGTTTATCCCATTACTATTGATTTTAATTTGATCACTTAGTTAAGATGATGTATCTGCTATTCTTGTTAAATATACATAACCTGTGTATAAGTATGAGGAAACATCAGACATATCCAATTGTTGAAGGAAATCATTTAGCAAATGGTCCTTCTAGTTGACTCCTGAGCTAGGCCCAGCAATCAAAGTCTCTCATTTCCTCCTCTGCCCTTAGAATGTACATTCCATCCATCATTCCCATACTAGGTGTTGTTTCAAGAACATGATCTTGAAAGAGTAAGGTGTTGCTGAGACCATCTGAATGGTATATATGAATGAACTCAGTTAAGGCCTCTATATAAACTTTTAAGATTCTGGTGTGTGAGGACAGAGATCTACTTGTCTTTCACCTGTCCATATGTAAGTTCTCTTGCATATTAAACCTGTCACCTGGTGGCTCAGAGGTTAAAGCATCTGCCTGCGAGGTGGGAGACCCGGGTTCAATCCCTTTGTCGGGAAGATCCCCTGGAGAAGAAAATGGCAACCCACTCCAGTATTCTTGCCTGGAGAATCCCATGGACGGAGGAGCCTGGTAGGTTACAGTCCACGGTGTCGCAAAGAGTCGGACACGACTGAGCGACTTCACTTTCACTTTTGTCAACCTGGAGTGGTCTGACTTTTTCTTTCACCTTTCCTTGGGTGTAGGTTTTTGAACCAGTTTAGAGAACTTTTGAAGCTGAACCTCCAATACTTTGGCCACCTCATGCGAAGAGTTGACTGTTTGGAAAAGACCCTGATGCTGAGAGGGATTGGGGGTAGGAGGAGAAGGGGACGACAGAGGATGAGATGGCTGGATGGCATCACTGACTCGATGGACATGAATTTGAGTGAACTCCTGGAGTTGGTGATGGACAGGGAGGCCTGGTGTGCTATGATTCACGGGGTCACAAAGAGTCAGACACAACTGAGTGACTGAACTGAACTGAGAGAACTTTTCTTTGAAAAAGGCAATGTAAAGAAATGTTAAAAAAAAAAAAAAATGGTGGCACTGATTAGATTAAAGAAAACTGAAAGTTCATAACAATGAAATACAGTTGACTCTTGAATAACATGGGATTAGGGGTGACAACTTTCCAAGCAGTTGAAAATTTCAGAGTACTTGGTCTTCAGTACCCATGGTTCCTCTGTATCCCCATGGTTCCTTTGAATACATGATTCTAAAACTGAATTTAACCAATTGAGAACTGTGTAGTACTGTAGAATTTACTATTTAAAAAAATCCACAGCTAACTAGACTTATGCAATTTAAATCTGTTTTCAAGGGGCAACTGTACAATACATGACCTGGGATTTTCTTTTGCAATAAAAAGAAATATTTTAGAACTGAAGATGTCCAAATAAAGTCTGTAGATTAAACATATTAATTAATAATTGACTAGGTATTAAATTCCAGGGTCACCCTTTCTTCTTTTTAAAATTTAACTGTATCGTTACACTATCATCTAGCAAGAGAGCTTTCGTAGATATTCTGAGGTCAACCTAGCATGCAAATTCTTGTTTTCCTACCTGTATATCTGTGTGATATTTTTCTGTGTCCTTGTGGTTCAGTAACTTCCCAGGTTATATCTCAGTGCTGATATTATTGCATTGACTTTTCCTGGAACATGATATATTTCCTTGAACTGCAAACTAAAGCCATCATTTCAAGACTGTTTCCTTCTTTTTTTTTTTTTGATTTGTTCAGTTATTTTCTTAAGGAAAACATACCAAAGATACATTTGTTAAATTTTATTACTTTGGTTCCATGTCTATTATCATGTCTATACTCAATTTTAAATGATTTTCCTTTACATTTTGTTTTCTGTGAAATGCAAAATCCTATTTACTAAGTTCCTGATTGTGCTTTCAATCGTGTGTGTGTTTGGCCATTGGAAGGACTGATGCTGAAGTTGAAGTGCCAATACTTTGGCCACCTGATGTGATTAACTGACTCACTGGAAAAGACCCTGAAGCTGGGAAAGATTGAATGCGGGAGAAGAAGGGGATGACAGAGGATGAGATGGTTGGATGGCATCACCGACGTGATGGACATGGGTTTGGGTGGACTGGGGAGTTGTTTATGAACAAGGAAGACTGGCCTGCTGCATACACTGAGTCACAAAGAGTTGGACAGGACTGAGCAACTGAACTGAACTGAACTGAACTGATAGCTTTTGCCTCTATTGAGCTATTTTTCCTTTTTCTGTTCTGTTCTGAGATCCAAAGTTTCCTTTTCACCTCTTCTTTGAAACTCTGAACTTGCTAATTTGCCTCTGTTTTAAATCAGAAAGAGTTCAGAGCTGTAATTTGTATGCAAGAATAAAAATTCTCAGCCTGACTTTTTGCATGTTATAATGGGTAAATTTCCATTTGATTTGCGTTTCTCATTTGCCTCCTCTCATTCTGCACCCCAAACACCCCTGCCACCCCACCGCAGATTTTAGACATATTTTGTATTGGTTTCTTTCTGATTATAACTTATCCTCAAGTGGAATTGCTTACTAGAGGAATGGAATGAAAGTAGGAGAGGAACTAAAACAGTTAATTTACCAGTGTATTTTCTTTGTCTTTCATTCCTTTTGCTGTGTTTAGTGAGTTTTTCATTGTTTGGCGGAAAGATGTAGGGATAAATAAAAATGACTTTGTTCAACAATGTAAACATAAAATGATTTGGGAGGTAAACTGTTATTTTCTGTATCCTTATCTTTTTTAAAATTTAATGGGATCTATGGAAGGAAAGCTATGACCAACCTAGGTAGCATATTGAAAAGCAGAGACATTACTTTGCCAACAAAGGTCTGTCTAGTCAAGGCGATGGCTTTTCCAGTGGTCATGTATGGATGTGAGAGTTGGACTGTGAAGAAAGTTGAGCGCCAAAGAATTGATGCTTTTGAACAGTGGTGTTGGAGAAGACTCTTGAGAGTTCCTTGGACTGCAAGGAAATCCAACCAGTCCATTCTGAAGGAGATCAGCCTTGGGATTTCTTTGGAAGGAATGATGCTAAAGCTGAAACTCCAGTACTTTGGCCACCTCATGTGAAGAGTTAATTCACTGGAAAAGACTCTGATGCTGGGAGGGATTGGGGGCAGGAGGAGAAGGGGACAACAGAGGATGAGATGGCTGGATGGCATCAGTGACTTGATGGACGTGAGTCTGAGTGAACTCGAGGATGGTGATGGACAGGGAGGCATGGCATGTTGCGATTCATGGGGTCACAAAGAGTTGGACAGTACTGAGCAATTGAACTGAACTGAACTGATGACATATTATGGGGCTTTCTGCCATGCAGGAAGTCTGGGTTTGATCCCTGGATCAGAAAGATCCCCTGGAGGAGGGCATGGCAACCCACTCCAGTATTCTTGCTGGAAAAATCCCATGGACAGTGGAGCCTGGTGGGCTACAGTCCATGAGGTAGCAGAGTCAGACATGACTGAAGTGACTGAGCGTGCATGCATGCATGACAAATTATGGAAAGCAAAATGTGACTTATAACAAGTAAAATTTAAGAGTTTGATATCAGAGGAAATAAAAGTAGATCTTCTATGTAAACTTTACAATCTCAGTTGGGTTTATGGGCAATATACTATATGCTTATGAATATATATTAACTACAATACAGACTTTGCTTGAAAATTTAAACTTAATTTTATAGTAGCAGACATCCTAAATCTATAATTATGCAAACCATTTTCTGTTATGTAAAATTACACTTGGTGCTAATTATACTTAATGCTTTAGTCCTTAACTGTAATTATAGTAGAAAATCTGTAAAGCAGAATATTCTTTACTTATTTGGTAGCTTGAGTGCTTTGTAAGAAAAAGAGGTCTAAAACTTTAGCAATATAGATGTCCTGGCCATAATTACGTTTAACACATTAATAATAACCAGACATAATCAAATCAGTGCTACATTAGAATTGTATTGGATTTTAATATGAGTTCTATATGACTTCCCTTGTCAACATTATTTTATTTTATAAGGTAATGACTCTTACAGCTCTAAAATTAAACCAAAATTAAAGCCTTAATTTGAATTCTACCTTTGGTAGTGGCAGCTTACACAATTCAGACCATTCATCTGCCAAAGGAAACAAGCCAGGGGAAAATAATTATTTAGAAATTACTTAGACTTAAACATAAGACCTGATATTGTAAAATGCCTAGAAAAAAATCATAGAAGAAACTCTTTGATGTTTTGACATTGATTTTTTGGAAATGACAAAAAACAACAAAAGCAAATTTAACAAGCAAGACTAGATCAAACCCAAGAGCCACTGCACAGCAAAAGAAAGAATCAACAAAATGAAAAGGCAACCTATAGAATGGGAGAAAATATTTCCAAACTGCATACTGAAGAAGGGGTTTATATCCAAAATATATAAAGAAGTTATACAATTCAATAAAAATAAAAACCTCAAGCAATCCAATTAAAAATTGGGCAGAGGGGCTAAATAAACATTTTTCCAAAGAAGACAAACAGATGGCCAACAAGTACATGAAAAGGTGCTCACTAATTATTAGAGAAATGCAAATCAAAACCACAGTGCAATTAAGAATTTGGGATTAACATATACATACTATTATATATAAAATAGATAGAAACAAGGACCTACTATGTAGCACAAAGAACTATACTCAGTGTTTTATAATAATCTATAAGGGGAAAGAATCTGAAAAAAGAATTATATAAATATATAACTAAAGATTGCCGGGAGAAATATCAATAACCTCAGATATGCAGATGACTCCACCCTTATGGCAGAAAGTGAAGAAGAACTAAAAAGCCTCTTGATGAAAGTGAAAGAGGAGAGTGAAAAAGTTGGCTTAAAGCTCAACATTCAGAAAATGAAGATCATGGCACCTGGTCCCATCACTTCATGGGAAACAGATGGGGAAACAGTGGAAATAGTGTCAGAGTTTATTTTTTTGGGCTCCAAAATCACTGCAGATGATGACTGCAGCCATGAAATTAAAAGACGCTTACTCCTTGGAAGAAAAGTTATGAGCAACCTAGCTAACATATTCAAAAGCAGAGACATTACTTTGCCAACAAAGGTCCGTCTAGTCAAAGCTATGGTTTTTCCAGTAGTCATGTATGGATGTGAGAGTTGGGCTGTGAAGAAATCTGAGTGCTGAAGAATTGATGCGTTTGAACTGTGGTGTTGGAGAAGACTCTTGAGAGTCCCTTGGACTGCAAGGAGATCCAACAAGTCCATTCTGAAGGAGATCAGCCCTGGGATTTCTTTGGAAGGAATGATGCTAAAGCTGAAACTCCAGTACTTTGGCCACCTCATGCGAAGAGTTGACTCATTGGAAAAGACTCTGATGGTGGAAGGGATTGGAGGCAGGAGGAGAAGGGGATGACAGAGGATGAGATGGCTGGATGGCATCAGTGACTCGATGGACGTGAGTCTGAGTGAACTTCAGGAGTTGGTGATGGACAGGGAGGCCTGGTGTGCTGCAATTCATGGGGTCACAAAGAGTCCGACGTGACTGAGTGACTGAACTGAACTGATAACCACTTTGCAGCACACCTGAAACTGATACAATGATGTAAATCATTTAGACTTCAATTAGAAAAACCCACAATGAGACATAACCACATGACTGTTAGAATGACTATTATCAAGAAGACAAGAGATAAATATTGGAAAGGACATAGAGAAAAGGAAACCCTTGTGCACTGTTGGTAGAAATGTAAACTGGTAGATCCATTACAAAAAACAGTATAGAGGTTCCTCAAGAAATAAAAGTAGAACTACCATATGATTCAGCAATTCTACTTCTGGGTATATATCTAAAGGTAATGAAAACATGATATTGAAGAGATAATACACGCTTCCATGTTTATTGCATCATTATTCATACTAGCAAAGATATGAAACAACATTAATGCCTGTCAGGAGATAAATGGATAAAGAAGATACATGCACACACACACAAACACACACACACACACACACAGAGGAATAGTATTCATCCATGACAGAATCTGACTGCAATGCAGGAGACCTAGGTTTGATCCCTGGGTTGGGAAGATCGCCTGGAGAAGGAAATGGCAACCCACTCCAGTATTCTTGCCTGGTGAATCCCATGGACAGAGGAGCCTGGTAGGCTCCAGTCCATGGTGTCACAAGAGTTGGACAAGACCTAGCGACTAAACCACCATGATAAACTGATAAACAAAGAAATCCTGTCATTTGTGACAGCAGAAATGGACCCTGAGGACATTATGCTAATTGAAATGTCAGACACAGAAAGACTAATACTGTATAATACTGCTTATACATGAAATCTAAAAAAGTCAAACTTGTAAAAACAGAAAATAGAATTGTGGTTCTGAGGGACCAGGATATAGCAGAACTGGAGAAAAGTAGTTTAAGGGTAAAAACTTGTAACTAGCAGATAAAAAGTCCCAGAGATCTAATGTACAGTATAGTGATTATAGACAAAAACATTGTATTATAAACATCAAACTTGTTAAGAGAGTAAATGCTAAACATGCCAAATCTCCAAAGAAATAATAATTTGTGACTGATAGAAAAGAAAAGCTATGACCAACCTAGATAGCATATTAAAAAGCAGAGACATTACTTTGCCAACAAAGGTCCATCTTGTCAAAGCTATGGTTTTTCCAATAGTCATGAATGGACATGAGAGTTGGACTATAAAGAAAGCTGAGCACTGAAGAACTGATGCTTTTGAACTGTCGTGTTGGAGAGGACTCTTGAGAGTCCCTTGGACTGCAAGGAGATCAAACCAGTCCATCCTAAAGAAAATCAGTCCTGAATCTGAATATTCATTGGAAGGACTGATGTTGAAGCTGAAACTTCAATACTTTGGCTACCTGATGAGAAGAACTGACTCCTTGGAAAAGATCCCAGTGAAGCCTGGCATGCTGCAGTCCATGGGTTCGCAAAGAGTTGGACACGACTGAGTGACTGAACTGAACTGACTAACACTACAATGACAATGATATTTCAATAAGCAAATGTATCAAATCAACATGTGTACACCTTAAACTTACAAATGTTATATGATAAATGTATTTCAATTAAAAAAAAAAACTATTTAAAGGCATTGGAAAACAAACAGTGTTGCATAGAATGAATGGGATAGAACAGAGAAGGACAGAAACCCAAAGTGTAAGATGAGCATTTGTGGTCTCCTTTCCTCTGGGTTCTGCACATGGTGAAAGACCAATAGGCTGAGCATAACTGTGACAGTCTTACTAAAGTCAGTGGATTGCCGCTGGTGTTTAGGATCCCTGGGGGGAAGAATTGCAAAAGTCCTTGCTTTGAGTGGCCCCAGAAAAGGTGAACAAACGGTAACCATGGTTCTCTCAGAGGACTCAGTTTCAGTTCAGTTCAGTTCAGTCATTCGGTCGTGTCCAATTCTTTGTGACCCCATGAATCACAGCACGCCAGGCCTCCCTGTCTATCACCAACTTCTGGAGTTCACTCAAACTCATGTCCATCGAGTCGGTGATGCCATCGAACCATCACATCCTCTGTCATCCCCTTCTTCTCCTGCCCTCAATCCCTCCCAGCATCAGGGTTGTTTCCAATGAGTCTACTCTTTGCATGATGTGGCTAAAGTATTGGAGTTTCAGCTTCAGCATCAGTCCTTCCAATGAACACCCAGGACTGATCTCCCTTAGGATGGACTGGTTGGATCTCCTTGCAGTCCAAGGGACTCTCAAGAGTCCTCTCCAACACCACAGTTCAAAAGCATCAATTTTTTGGCTCAGTTTAGATTTATCTAAATTTGTGGGAACTGGATTGAGGGTAACCTCAATTTGCTAGTGTCCCCAGATGACTGGTAAGGAAAAACACAAATCTTTCTTAGAAGAAAATTGCATCAACTTAGTCCTCAAAACGTTATTCTCACAAACAATTTTGTAAATAAAATTATGTTCATAATAAAACTTAATTTGGTAAGTGAGAAGATCAGTTCAGTTCAGTTCAGTGGCTTGGTCATGTCCGACTCTTTGTGACCCCATGGAACACAGCACGGTAGGCCTCCCTGTCCATCACTAACTCCCAGAGTTTACCCAAAGACATTTCCATTGAGTCAGCAATGCCAATGCCATACCATCTCATCGTCTGTCGTCCCATTCTCTTCCTGCCCTCAATCTTTCCCAGCATCAGGCTCTTTTCAAATGAGTCAGCTCTTCATATAAGGAGGCCAAAATATTGATTGGTGCTTCAGCTTCAATATTAGTCCTTCCAATGAATACACAGGATGATCTCCTTTAGGATGGACTGGTTGGATCTCCTTGCAGTCCAATGGACTCTCAAGAGTCTTCTCCAACACCACAGTTCAAAAGCATCAATTCTTCAGTGCTCAGCCTTCTTTATAGTCCAACTCTCACATCCATACATGACTACTGGAAAACCATAGACTTGACTAGATGGACCTTTGTTGACAAAGTATGTCTCTGGTTTCTAATATACTGTCTGGATTGGTCATAGCATTCCTTCCAAGGAGCAAGCATCTTTTAATTTCATCGCTGTAGTCAAGATCTGCAGTGATTTTGGAGCCCCCCAAAATAAAGTCAGCCACTCTTTCTACTGTTTCTCCATTTCTTTCCCATGAAGTGTGGGACCAAATGCCATGATCTGAATGTTGAGCTTTAAGTCAACTTTTTCACTCTCCTCTTTCACTTTCCTCAAGAGGCTTTTTAGTTCTTCTTCACTTTCTGCCATAAGGGTGGTGTCATCTGCATATCTGAGGTTACTGATATTTCTCCTGGCAGTCTTGATTCCTGCTTGTGCTTCCTCCAGCATAGCGTTTCTCATGATGTATTCTGCATATAAGTTAAATAAGCAGGGTGACAATATACAGCCTTGAAGTACTCTTTTTCCTATTTGGAACCAGTCTGTTGTTCCATGTCCAGTTCTAACTGTTGCTTCCTGACTTGCATACAGGTTTCTCAAGAGGCAGGTCAGGTGGTCTGGTATTCCCATCTCTTTCAGAATTTTCCACATTTTATTGTGATCCACACAGTCAAAGGCTTTGGCATAGTCAATAAAGCAGAAATAGATGTTTTTCTGGAATTCTCTTGCTTTTTTGATGATTCAGTGGATGTTGGCAATTTGATCTCTGGTTCCTCTGCCTTTTCTAAAACCAGCTTGAACATCTGGAAGTTCATGGTTCACTTATTTCTGAAACCTAGCATGGAGAATGTTGAGCATTACTTTGCTAGTGTGGAGATGAGTGCAATTGTGCAGGAGTTTGAGCACAATTCTTTGGCGTTGCCTTTCTTTGGGATTGGAATGAAAACTGACTTTTTCCAGTCCTGTGGCCACTGCTGAGTTTTCCAAATTTGCTGGCATATTGAGTGCAGCACTTTCACAGCATCATCTTTCAGGATTTGAAATAGCTCCACTGGAATTCCATCACCTCCACTAGCTTTGTTTGTAGTGATGCTTTCTCAGGCCCACTTGACTTCACATTCCAGGATGTCTGGCTCTATGTGAGTGAATACACCATTGTGATTATCTTGGTTGTGAAGACCTTTTTTGTACAGTTCTTCTGTGCATTCTTGCCGCCTCTTCTTAATATCTTCTGCTTCTGTTAGATCTAAATAATTTATCTCCTTTATTGAGCCCATCTTTGCCTGAAATATTCCCTTGGTATCTCT
>NW_024080622.1:4796823-4804605 GCF_014754425.2 Oryx dammah
GAGATACCCCACATCCAAGGTCAGGAGCAGTGGCTCTGCTTTGCTGGAGCACTCATGAAGACAGGATATAATATAGTCACAAATGTTTGAAGATGTGATAATTGTAAAAATACCAATCCTCACCAAACAGATCCACAGATAATGAAGCAAACAAATTTCCAATAGGTTTTTTTTAATGGATCTTTTTGTGGATCTGGAGAAGATGGTTCTAAAATTTATACAGAAACACTAAAATTTAAAAGGCCAAAGAGTACTTGTTCAAAGAGATACTATGAATTTATTAGAAGAGTATAGTAAACGTGGCTGCTGCTGCTAAGTCACTTCAGTAGTGTCCGACTCTGTGCGACCCCATAGACAAGCAGCCCACTAGGCTCCTCTGTCACTGGGATTCTCCAGGCAAGAGTATTGGAGTAGGTTGCCATTGCCTTCTCCGCTATAGTGAGTAAGTATGTGTAATACTTTAAGTACAGACAAATATGTTATTGGAATAGAGTAAAAAGCTCACAAAGAAGCCCAAACATATTTGAGCATTTAATTCATGACAAGGACAGAACTTCAGAGATGTGAAAAAAGGATAGACTTTTAAATTAACAATGGTTTTGCTAAACCAAACATGTCTCTGCCCATCTTTTATGTGTAAAGCCAATCTACTGACACTGGGTGTGCTGAAGGAAAGTACTTGTATAACTCATTTATTGTAAGGTGCCAAGCAAGGAGTATGGGCAACTCTTTCTCAAAAGACTTCAACTCCCTGACGACCTTTAGGGAAGCATTTTCAAAAAGACTGTTAGGGAAAGAGAGGTTCATTGGGTGTGTGACCAGTTAGTGCACAATTATATGATTCTGAAAATATGTAACCAACAAAGGGCTCATATCTCAAAAATGTAAAAAACTACTAAAAGTCACGGAGAAAAATAATTCAATAGTAAAGTATGCCAAGGGACTAACTAAGAACTGCTCAAAGTAGGATAACTGCCTTGTCATGGCAAAGGGGCCTGCATAACTCAATAAAGCTATGAGCCATGCCATGTAGGGCCACCCAGGCTGGATGGGTCTTAGCAGAGAGTCCTGACAAAATGTGATCCACTGGAGAAGGGAATGGAAAACCACCCCTGTATATTTGCTGTGAGAACCTCATTTACTGTATAAAATGACAAAAAGATATGATATTAAAAGATGAGTCTCCCAGGATGGAAGGTATCCAATATGCAAATGGCAAAGAGTGGAAAATTACTAATAGCCCCAGAAAGAATGAAGTGGCTGGACCAAAGCAGAAAAGGTTCTCAATTGTGGATGTGTCTGGTGATGAAAATAAAATCTGATCCTGCAAAGAACAGTGTTGCATAGGAACCTAGAATGTTGGTCCATGAATCAAGGCAAACTGGAAGTGGTCAAGCAGGATATGGTAAGAACAAACATTAGCATATTAGGAATCAGTAAGCCAAAATGGATGGGAATGGGCAAATTTAATTCAGATGACCATTATATCTATTACTGTGGGCAAGAATCCCATAGAAGAAATGGAGTAGTCCTCATGTTCAACAAAAGAGTCTGAAAGGCAGAACTTGGGTGCAACCTTGTGGCTCAGCTGGTAAAGAATCCACCTGCAATATGGGAGATGTGGGTTCCCTGGGCTGGGAAGATCCCCTGGAGAAAGGAAAGGCTACCCACTCCAGTATTGTGGCCTGGAAAATCCCATGAACTATACAGTCACAAAGAGTCAGACATGACTGAGTGACTTTCACTTTATGGGCTTCCCTGATAGCTCAGTTGGGAAAGAATCTGCCTGCAATGCAGAAGACCCTGGTTCAATTCCTGGGTGAGGAAGATCTGCTGGAGAAGGGATAGGCTATCCACTCCAGTATTCTGGCCTGGAGAATTCCATTGACTGTATAGTCCATGGGGTTGCAAAGAGTTGGACACGACTGAGCAACTTTCACTTTTCAAAAAAGACAAAATAATCTTGGTTCATTTCCAAGACAAGCCATTCAGCATCACAGTAATACAAGTCTATGCTCCTATCACTGATGCTGAAGAAGCTGAAGTTGACCAAGTCTATAAAGACAGAAGATATAGAACTATAACCAAAATAAATATTCTATTCATCATTGGGGATTGGAATGCAAAATTAGTAGACCAGGAGATACCTGGGCGAACAGGAAAGTTTGGCCTTCGAGAACAAAATGAGGTAGAGCAAAGACAAACTGAATCCTGCCAAGAGAATGCACTGGTCATAGCAAATACCCTTTTTCAACAACACAAGAGACCACATTACACATGGACATCACCAAATGGTCAATACCAAAGTCAAATTGATTACATTCTTTGTAGGTGAAGATGGAGAAGCTGTATATAGTTAGCAAAAAAAAAAAAAAAAAGATCTGGAGCCAACTGTGGCTTAGACTATCAGCTTCTCACAGCAAAATTTAGGATAAAGCTAAAGAAAGCAGGGAAAAGCCACTAGGCCAGCCAGCTATGTCTTAAATCAAGTCCCCTATAAATATGCAATGAAAGTAGTAAATAGATCAGGGATTAGATCTAGGTAACAGTGTGCCAATGCAAAGAAATAGAAGAAAACAGTAGAATGGGAAAGACTAGAGATCTCTTCAAGGAAATTAGAGATACCAAGGGAAGATTTCATGCAAAGATGGGCTCAATAAAGGACAGAAATGGTATGGACCTAACAGAAACAGAAGATACTAAGAAGAGGTGGCAATAATACATAGAAGAACTGTACAAAAAATATCTTACTTACCCAGATAACCATGATAGTATGATCCCTCACTTAGAGCAAGATATCCTGGAGTGTGAAATCAAGAGGGTCTTTAGGAAGCATCACTATGAAGAAAGCTAGTGGAGGTGACAGAATAGCTGAAATAGCTGAGCTATTTAAAATCCTAAAAGATGATGCTGTTAAAGTGCTGCACATGATATGCCAGCAAATTTGGAAAACTCGGCAGTGGCTATAGGACTGGAAAAAGTCAGTTTTCATTCAAATCTCAAAGAAAAGCAATGCCTAAGAATGTTCAAACTACCACACAATTACACTCTGTCTCACATGCTAGCAAAGTAATGCTGAAAATTCTCCAAGCTAGGCTTCAGCAGTACATAAACTGAGAACTTCCAGATGTTCAAGCTGGATTTAGAAAAGACAGAGGAAGCAGAGAGCAAACTGGCAATATCCGTTAGATCAAGAAAAGCAACAGAATTCCAGAAAAACATCTACTTCTGCTTCATTGACTATGGTAAAGCCTTTGACTGTGTGGATCAAAACAAGCTGTGGAAAATTCTTAAAGAAATGGGAATACCAGACCATCTTACCTGCCTCCTGATAAATCTGTATGCAGGTCAAAGAACAACAGTTAGAACTGGACATGGAACAATGGACTAGTTTCAAATTAGGAAAGGAGTATATCAAGGCTGTATATTGTCACCTTGCTCATTTAACTTATATGCAAACTACATCATGTGAAATGCCATGCTGGATGAAACACAGGCTGGAATCAAGACTGCCAGGGGAAATATCAATAACCTCAGATATGCAGATGACACCACCCTTATGGTAGAGAGTGAAGAAGAGCTAAGGAACCTCTTGATGAAGGTGAAAGAGGAGGATAAAAGTCTGGCTTAAATTAAACATTCAAAAAAGCAAGATCATGGCATCCAGTGCCATCACTCATGGCAAATGATGGGGAAACAATGGAAACAGTGACAGAATTTATTTTCTTGGACTCCAAAATCACTGCAGATAGTGACTGCAGCCATGGAATTAAAAGGCACTTGCTCCTTGGAAAAAAGTCTCTGACAAACCTAGAGAGTATATTAATAATTAGAGACATTTCTTTACCAACAAAGGTCCATATAGTCAAAACTATGGCTTTTCCAGTAGTCATATATGGATGTGAGAGGAGAAGACTCTTTGAGTTCCTTGGGCAGCAAGAAGATCAAACCAGTGAATCCTAAAGGTAATCAGTCTTGAATATTCATTGGAAGTTCCAATACTTTGGCTACTTGATGTAAAGAACTGACTTATTGGAAAAGACCCTGATGCTGGGAAATATTGATGGCAGGAGGAAAAGGGGATGACAGAGAATGAGATGGTTGGATGGCATCACTGACTTAATGGGCATGAGTTTGAGTAAGCTCTGGGAATTGGTGATGGACAAGGAAGCTTGGAGTGCTGCAGTCCATGGGGTTTCAAAGAGTCAGACATGACTGAGTGACAGAGTTGAACTGAACTGAACAGTGTGCCTGAAAAACTATGGATGAAGCTGTGCAGTACTGTACAGGAGGCAGCAAGCAAATCATTCCCAAAGAAAAAGAAAAGCAAGAAGGTAAAGTGGTTATCTGAGGAGGCTTTTCAAATTGCTGAGTAAAGAAAAGAAGTGAAAAGCAAGGGAGAGTTCCAAAGAATAGCACAGATATAGAAGGCCTTCTTCAATGAACAGTGCATAAAACTAGAAGAAAACTACAGAAGGGGAAAGACTAGAGAATCTCTTCTGGGAAACTGGAAATATCAAGGGAACATTTTGCCCAAAATTGGCAAATTAAGGACAGAAACAGTAGCGAACTTGTAGATGTTGAAGAGCTCAAGAAGACATGGAAAGAATACATGGAATAACTGTACAAAAAAGATCTTAATGAACCAGACTACTATGATGATGTGGTCAGTCACCCAGAGGTGACTGAAATTCTGGAATTAGAAGTCAAGTGGCCCTTAGGGAGCACTGCTGTTATTAAAGCTAGTGGATGAGATGGAATTCCAGTAGAGATATTCAAAACCCTAAAAGATAATGCCATCAAGATGTTGCATTCAATATATCAGCAAATCTGGAAGACCCAGTAGTGGCCACAGGACTGGAAAATGTCAATCTTCATCCCAAGAAGGGTAGTACTAAATATTGTGTTAACCATTGGGCAATTACACTCACCTCTCATGCTAGTGAGGTCTTGTTTAAAATCTTGCATGCTAGGCTTCAGAATTATGTTAACAAGAACTTCCAGATGTACAAGCTGGATGAGGAGCCAGATATGAAATTGCCAGCATTTGCTGGATCATAGAGAAAGCTAGGGAATTCCAGAAAATCATCTACTTCTGTTTCATCAATTGCATAAAACCTTTGACTGTGTGGATCACGACAAACTGTGGAAAGCTCTTAAAGAGATGGGAATACCAGGTCATCTTACCTGTCTCCTGAGAAACCTGTGGGTGGGTCAAGAAGCAACAGTTAGAACTTGTATGGAAGAAATGATTGATTAAAATTTGAGAAAGGAGTAAGACACGACTGTCTGCTGTCATCCTGTTTCCTTAACCTATATGCTGAACATATCATGAGACACGCTGGGCTGGATGAATTACAGACTGGAATGACGATAGGTCGGAAGATGATACCACTCTAAAGGCAGAAAGTGAAAAGAAACTAAAGAGCCTCTTGATGAGGGTGAAGGAGGAGAGTGAAATAGCTGGCTTAAAGGTAAATATTAGAAAAACTAAGATCATGAAATCTGGCCCCATTACTTCATGGCAAACAGAAGGGGAAAATGTGGAAGTAGTGATGAAAGTGAAAGAGGAGAGTGAAAAAGTTGGCTTAATGCTCAACATTCAGAAAACGAAGATCATGGCAACCGGTCCCATCACTTCATGGGAAATAGATGGGGAAACAGTGGAAACAGTGTCAGACTTTATTTTTGGGGGCTCCAAAATCACTGCAGATGGTGATTGCAGCCATGAAATTAGAAGACACTTACTCCTTGGAAGAAAAGTTATGACCAACCTAGATAGTACATTCAAAAGCAGAGACATTACTTTGCCGACTAAGGTCCGTCTAGTCAAGGCTATGGTTTTTCCTGTGGTCATGTATGGATGTGAGAGTTGGACTGTGAAGAAGGCTGAGTGCCGAAGAATTGATTCTTTTGAACTGTGGTGTTGGAGAAGACTCTTGAGAGTCCCTTGGACTGCAAAGAGATCCAACCAGTCCATTCTGAAGATCAGCCCTGGAATTTCTTTGGAAGGAATGATGCTGAAGCTGAAACTCCAGTACTTTGGCCACCTCATGCGAAGAGTTGACTCATTGGAAAAGACTCTGATGCTAGGAAATATTGGGGCAGGAGGAGAAGGGGACGACAGAGGATGAGATGGCTGGATGGCATCACAGACTCGATGGACATGAGTTTGAGTGAACTCCGGGAGTTGGTGATGGACAGGGAGGCCTGGTGTGCTGTGATTCATGGGGTCGCAAAGAGTCGGACACGACTGAGCGACTGAACTGAACTGAACTGAAGTGATGGATTTCCTCTTCTTAGGCTCTAAAGTCACTGTGGATGGTGACTGCAGCCATGAAATCAGAAGACAATTGTTTCTTGTCAGGAAAGTTATGACAAACCCAAAAAGTATGTTGAAAAGTAGAGACATTACTCTGTTAACAAAGGTCCATATAGTCAAGAATATGGTCTTCCCAGTGGTCACGTATGGTTGTGAGAGCTGGACTGTAAAGAAGGGAGATGCCAAAGAATTGATGGCTTTGAACTGTGGTGCTGGAGAAGACTCCTGAAAGTCCCTTGGTCAGCAAGGCGATCAAACCAGTCAATCGTAAGGGAAATCAACTCTGAATACTCATTGGAAGGACTGATGCTGAAGCTAAAGCTCCAGTATTTTGGTCATCTGTGGGACCAGCTGACTCATTGGTAAAGTCCCTGATGCTGGGAAAGATTGAAAGCAGCAGAAGAAGAGGGCATCCAAGGATGAGATGACTGGATGACATCACCAATGAAATGGACACGAACCTGGGAAAACTTCAGGAGTTGGTGAGGGACAAGGAAGCCTGGCATGCTGCAGTCCTTGGGGTTGCAAAGAGTAGGACAGGACACGGCAACTGAACAACAACAAAGAAGGATATACAATGGCTAATAGACAGATGAAAAGATAGTCAAGCTCTCTCAAAATAAGAGAAATACAAGTAAAAATCATGACATGATACTATAAATAGTATACAGTCACTAGAATAGCAAAATTAAATATTGTCAATACGAAGTGTTGATAACTATGTAGAACAAAGGGAATTCTTTCAGTGCTGATGAGAATGTAAAGTGGTGTAACCAATTTAGAAACAGTTTAACTGTATGATTTTATGAGGTACCACTTCACACCAGTCAGAATGTCTGCGATCCAAAAATCTGCAAGCAATAAATGCTGGAGAGGGTGTGGAGAGAAGGGAACCCTCCTACACTGTTGGTGGGAATGCAAACTAGTACAGCCACTATGGAGAACAGTGTGGAGATTCCTTAAAAAATTGCAAATAGAACTGCCTTATGACCCAGCAATCCCACTGTTGGGCATACACACGGAGGAAACCAGAATTGAAAGAGACACATGTACCCCAATGTTCATCGCAGCACTGTTTATAATAGCCAGGACATGGAAACAACCTAGATGTCCATCAGCAGATGAATGGATAAGAGAGCTGTGGTATATATACACGGTGGAGTATTACTCAGCCATTAAAATGAATGCATTTGAATCAGTTCTGCTGAGATGGATGAAACTGGAGCCGATTATACAGAGTGAAGTGAGCCAGAAAGAAAAACACCAATACAGTATACTAACACATATATATGGAATTTAGGAAGATGGCAATGATGACCCTGTATGCAGGACAGCAAAAAAGACACAGATGTGTATAGCGGACTTTTGGACTCAGAGGGAGAGGGAGAGGGTGTGATGATTTGGGAGAATGGCATTGAAACATGTATAATATCATGTAAGAATCGAATTGCCAGTCTATG